>NW_025954691.1:0-16156 GCF_022376455.1 Epithele typhae | reverse complement strand
CGCGCGCTCGGCGCGCCGCCCGTGCCCGTCGCGCTCGCGTACAAGACCCTCGCGGACGCCGGGAGCCTGTACAACACCCCCGCGGTGCTCCCGATCTACGTCGCCGGCCTCGTCGTCCGCCGCATGGGCGAGCAGGGCGGGATCCCGTACTACGAGGCGCTGAACCGCCGCAAGTCGCAGAAGCTGTACGCAGCCATCCACGAGGGCGAGCAGAACGGCGTCTTCCGCCGCAAGGTGCAGATGGGCTCCGAGAGCTGGATGAATGTCGTGTTTGAGGTCCTCGGGGACGGCGCGGAGAAGCGGTTCTTGGAGGGAGCCGAGGCGGAGGGCATGAAGGGGCTCAAGGGACACAGGTGTGTTGTTTCGTGGACATGAAACGGGGCGAGGACGCTGACTCTGGGTGTTCGGTCCAGATCCGTCGGAGGTCTGTTCTTCCGTTCGATCTCTCTGTACGATCATAAACTCACCTTCTCTTTAGGCATTCGGGTTTCATTGTACAACGCAGTCACCGAGGAAGACGTCGACAAAATTATTGCGTACATGAATAGTTTCATGCAGAAATAGGGAATGGAGCATTGCATAGAAGTGTACTATCATAGATTAATAGAAAGCGTCATATACCAATGGAAGCCATTAAGGAAGACGAAAACGATATAATCTATAGCTCTACAATTGATAGTATGTCACTTTGCCGGAGTGGTTAACGGGATCGCCTGCTATTCTTAGCTGTCAGCGGTTGTGCTTTGCACGCGAGTGTTCGAATCGCTCAGGTGACGCATTTTTGCTCCTCCTTTGCGCTACAGTTCGCATATGTGACGACCCAGTTCCAGCTTAAGTTATAAGCTCAATTCATAACAGAAGGAAAGTAGTGTCTATCTCAAGATCGTAAATGTACATACAATAATACAAGCGGACCGTCCATGCCTGTACAATACAGAGCACAAGTTCTATTCTCCTGCCTTGAGAAGCTCGCGCAACTCCTCACTGACGACAGGACGCTTGGCTTGTATCTTCCCCGCCGCATTCTCCGACACGGCGGCAGACGCGACGCTGCCGGGGCGCCGATGTCTGATGTTCGCCGCGCCAGCCGACTTCTCCTCCACCTCCCGCCGATCAAAGTCGGCGATGAGCTGCGAGAAGGATAGGAAGAGAACCTCCGCCTGTGCCAGCGTGCTGTCCAACTCAATGGTCATGCTGAGCTCGTTGCAGTACTGCAACAGGTTCGAACAAGGCAGGTGTCAGCGCGGCATCAGTCAGCAGCGAAGGGCGACCCTGTACCTTCAAGATTTCATCAAACTGTGAGCGCGGGCGGGATCGAACGTCGAGAGAGCAAGCCGAGTTGCGTTAGTGCGGGGAAGTGATAGGTGAGAGACATGGGCGGCGCACCTCGACAAGGTATCGGAGGATGACGTCCCGATGAGACTCGAGTACCGCGAGGGCAACGAAGAGCACGAACTGGGTGCTGTAGTAGTCTGTCCACAGGACCTCCCACAGCCTGAGGACGTCTTCGAAAGGAAATTCTCGCTTGAACGAAATGAGCATCCACCTGGGGAAGAAGTCTTGGGGTCACGACGTTGCTCGCACCATGCGGGGCGCATCAGAACATACCGGAAGCAGAAGAACAGATTCAGCCCGTCCGTTTTCTCTGTCTGGTTGTCAATCATCGGATGCGGGGTCCGTCCACGTCCCGACGTACCGAGGTGCCGGTACAGTTCCGGGTCCATGACCGAGATCAGCTGCTGGAGTGTCGAGAGCTGCTTCTTCATACCGCTCTGATCTCGGAGGAAGTTCTGTTTCTGTTGGGTCACATACGGTCATCAGACGTCTCTTCGGCTTTGTGCCAAATTGGGTGCCACTAACCATGCGCTCCATGATCTGCACGAAACACCAGAAGGTCATCTCTTCGTCGCCGCTCATCACAACATAGATCGGCGCGCAGAGATCAGACATCCCCTGCACATAACCTGTTCCCGCCGTGTTTCAATATCTATATGCGGCACGAAGCAGCTTAGATATGGGCTTACCGAGCTGCGTCTCGTAGAAGTTGTACGTCAAGAGTATGCTTGCGAGACGTTCGATGTGCTCGTTGGTTGGCGCCTGGGCGCCGATATCTCCGAGTTGTGGCGAGATAGTAGAATACCGCATATGCAGTCCCTTCTCGTTCTCGGTGTCCTCCACTACCGGAGTTGTCTGTGCGAATAACGGCTGAGTACGATCTGTCCTCCGACAGTCGACGTCGATGCGATGCCGCTCCTGCGGAAGAATTCAGTCTGATGCCCGTGAAACCCGACTGTTGTACAGACCTCGATGACGTCTTGACGCTCGAAGACGTCTGGTACACCCCACCATTCGTCCTTGAGGTCGCGGTACTTCTCCCTGCAATGGACATGAGCAAGCACCCATAAAGGCGTAAGATTAAGCTTACTTCTTCGCTGCCCACGCGTTCTCCCGCTCTGCGGTATCTGTGCCCCAGCTGTGCACCCCAAGCAAGAACGGCCACACCTCCTTGCGGATCTCAGACACAATCCCCCTAGTGAAAACTTGCCGCTGCATCTCCTCCCACCGCACCTTCGTGCTCCCGTCCGCGTTGAACCACCCCCGCCACATCTTCTCCGTCACCGGCTGCTTCGGATTCCTCGAGGTCTTCGGTCGGGGCAGGTTGGAAGTGGACTGCAAGAGCTCAAAGATGCCTAGCGACGAGTCCTCCTCTGCGAGATCCGCGGACGCAGCCGGCATCGCCTGCGCCTCACGCACCCGCGCGCGCTCGCCCTCCTCTGCGACGATGCGCGCCCATCGGGCGAGATACACGCGCGCGCTCTCGAACTCACCCACACCACCCTTCTCGACCCAGCTTCCCCACTCGAGGTCGCCGTTGGCGTTTACGAGGCTCCTCACTGGATCGGGGAGATGGGGGACGATAGGTTTGGCGAGGGGATGCGAGAGGATGTGTTGTGCGGCGTGGGCGGCGTGTCGCGTGATGTGCGAGAAAGACTGCAGGAGAGCCATACGCGACTGGGAGGACGCGCTGGAAGAGGATGTGGTGGGTGACAGTGAGCGGTGGAGAATGGAAGAACGCTCGGCAAAGGAGCTGATGGTAGTGGAGAGAGGTCGTGGTCGGCGGTGTGCGGGAATAGGTGAGTGAGAGTTGGCATATGACGACTGAGCGAGAATGTCGTCCACCGCGTCGTCCGCAAACAGCACGGTCGAATGCGTTTCGATGTCCTCGCGCGAAGGGTCGACCAAATACAGGTTTGGCTGTAAGGAAGAGCGCAGGAGGTGGCAATATGACCGCAGCTTTGTGAGGAGGTCCTCTCCGCCCCAAGTGCTACTCTTCGGTGCATTATCTGCAGGAGGCGGAGGATAAGATATGCGTTTGGGCCCGATGGATGGCTTCACGGGGACCGAGAAGGACTTCGACTCATCGTCATGGAAATGGAGGTTCGGTAGAGTCGCTCCGCTTATTAGGTTGATGGCAATAGAGCCATCTAGAGGACAATTCCGTCAGAAAATGACAGCATATTGAGCAGTTGCACTTACACCATGAAGACAAAGAGGGTGTGCTGACAATCAGGGAGTATATAGAGGTCACAGGGACCGAGAACGCATACGACTCAGGGCGTTGGACCGGCAGGTCAATGAGCACGGCATCTGCGCCAGGCTCAGCACGACTTCTCATATACATGCATAACACATGTGCTCACCTTCATCCTCGTCCATAACCGCATGCTCCTCGATCTTCACGAACTTGTCCCATTCACTCTGACCCTTCTCATTCAACAACGTTTCCGGTATCCACGCCAGAAGATATACAGGCTGAGCCGTCTCCTTTTTGACCTTGTCGGAAAAGCACGGCGCAGTTACGAAAGGACCGCGCACCTTCTTGACCAAAGCCACGAAACCTGGGATGTTGTCCCGGGAATATGCGGTTGGATTGACATAAACCTTCGACTTGCTGTAAATGAGCCTGTACTTGCTGTCGTCCGAGCTGTCCTCG
The DNA here is from genome assembly GCF_022376455.1 of Epithele typhae. Classification (NCBI taxonomy): domain Eukaryota; kingdom Fungi; phylum Basidiomycota; class Agaricomycetes; order Polyporales; family Epitheliaceae; genus Epithele; species Epithele typhae. The sequence goes on along the minus strand of NW_025954691.1, from coordinate 12,162 downwards.
GATGACGTGGAGGCCACGAGCATGTCTTCGGAGGGTCGGGGCATGTGCTTGATCTCAACCATCGAGTCGACCTGCAAGTCCAGATAGGCTCGTGAGCTTCGAGCTTCTTTCACGAAAATTGGAGGCGCACTGAGAGCGTAGAGAGAGTGCCGTCGAAATCTTGGGACTGCGGGGATGTGCTCATCAGAGGAACATGGGTGCATATAAGGTGGTTTCGTACGCAACCTTGCTGCGTACGGCTCCGTGACTGGGACCGCCGCCCCCGCGTCGCTGCGGCACAGGCGCTCCCCATCGAGCCAAGCGGCGCGTCATGGCTCCGGCTCACGTGTGCGGGTCTCAGCGGCCCGAGCGCCGAGGCATCCCAATCGAGCGGCGAGCCAAACAAGACCAATCGGAGATCTGCAACTGTACAGTTCCCAAACCTTGTTTTTCGCCCTCTGCCAACGACGCCGACGCCCCGCTCCCTGCCCAAAAGCCCACTTTCTAGCTATGGAGAACGACCAGGTAGGTCCTTGAGGGCATTTCACAACTGCGCGGGGTGTTTCTGACGAATTGCGGTGATTTCCAGGGAATCCTCGTTGACCTTTACGTCCCCCGCAAGTGCGCGGCGACCAGTAAGTGCAGACGATAGCTTTGGTCCACGCTGGAACTGTCTCTGAAACATCCCGAACTCCCCAGACCGCCTCATCACCTCCAAGGACCACGCCTCGGTTCAGATCAGCGTTGCCGACGTCGATGCCGATGGCCGTGCGCTCTCCACCTCCACTAGCTTCGCGCTGTGCGGTCAGGTTCGCGCCATGGGCGAGAGCGACGACTCCATGAACCGCTTGGCGACTAAGGCGGGCCGTGCGTGTTACACCTCTTCTTACGCCGAAGTGATCCGCTGACTGTCTTATTTTGTGCAGTCCTCCGGAATGTGTGGTCGTACCAAAAGTAGTTCTCACGTTGCTCTCGAGTCGTCGTCCATCATCTGTATCTGTTCCCTTATCGTCTTGGTGCATATCAATGAGCCAGGTGGCCTGCTTGTAACAAACGTCCGTCCAAGCAGCCAGTACATTCACCCCGTGTAAGTTCACTGTCAAAATTCTTTGCGCCAAGAATCGTTTCCCTGCATGCAAGCCTTTGCAAGGCTGACCAGCGCATACAAGAATGAATGATCCAATATGCAAATTCCGGGAATGTGATCCATAACGTTGTAAACAGACATCAAACCATGATGGACCCCTTCGTTGCGCCAGCTACCGAGCACCCTTCAACACTTCATTGCTTGATCCTTCCAGGCGAACACCTGTTTCCAGATCTTCCACGCTGTCGTGATCAGTGTAGCGCGAATCTGTGTTTCTTGACCGCCCCCCAGAGCGGCGTGCCCTGGCTGTGCGCCTTCGCTGCCGAAGGCTATTTGAGACTCTCTCGGACGGTCGCGTCCTCCACGCTGAGGCCGAGGGGGATAAGGCAGATGAGAAGCCTCGTACTCCAGCATCGGATAGTACTGGCGGTAGGAGAAGTAGGCGATCGTAAGCCCGAGAACAGAGCCCGTAAGGACATCTTGCCAGTGGTGACGATAATCCATTGTGCGTGAGATGGCGACAAGAGCAGCTCCCGACAGAGGGGCCAGGGAAAGCCATGCCTTTACCTGTGGAGCGAGAGTCAATGCTGGTTTGTTTGTATGACAGCAGAGACGAACGTACGCTATGCCCACGTTTGTCGAAAAGGTGTAATTTCCCAGCCAAATAGAAGGCGAGGAAGCCCAGACCGGCAAACGAGACTGGCACCAGATCAGCCTCACACTATGATCAATTGTCTAAACACTTACGACTGGAGTGACCGCTAGGGAAACTTCTGAACCCATCCTTTAATATTTTCGCACTGGTTTGGGTGCAGATGGCGGAAGTAGACAGTCCGAATGAAGGGTCCGCAGCACCAGTGACCGGCTGGCAGCGGTCAATCAAGTCTGCCCGAAATGACCTTAGTCAGTGCCACAAGTTCAGCAATATTGAGACGGGAACGTCGACCCTACCTGGACGAGGTCGTCCAACGGTGACCTTGACGAACTGTGTGATACAGCCAGTAATAGAAGTTGACAAAAGCCCTGTAAAGTCGCTTCAGAAACACGGAAGTTTGACTTGAGGGTCTCACTGACATCCAAGATAGCTGCTGTGAAAGTCCCACCACGACCTTACGCTGAGCAGGTTGATGACGGGCATGAGGATAAGAGGCCCTCCCGCGAATATTACATAAAGCAACCAAGGCTGGGCAGTGGTTGTCATGATGAGAAGTGGCCGTAGAGTGAAAGACGTGCCAACTTACTGGAACTCGCTCATGCTCAGCAAAACTATGGCGTCGACATTACTCCGACGTATTGTGACGAGTCAGCAAGTGGACTCACGTGTGCATTAGCCTGCGGAGGGTCATTTCAGTCAACCCCATATGATGAGGCTATTAGCAGGTACGAGACTTACGAAGTATCTGTGAGAGAGAACTCTCTTCTGAAGCCAGGAACAAAGTTGAGCCCGAAAAATGCAGCTCTATGGGGAATATTTTCAGAAGAGACTACGTGGTGCACTGAGGGTGTGCGCACGATAAACCTATTGAGAGCGCCCTGGACAGTATGGGGTTGGGGGGAGAGCGCAGTAACGAGCTGCACAATAGACTCACCAATCCGGCAGATACGACAAAACCATGCTGCCCCGCGACCTTTTCCTTGGATTATATGACCTCATATCCTGCGCCGCAGAATGTTGTATCGTGGGGGCGGCCGACGTCGACAGCGTATAGGTGCGGACGGGAGAAGGGCGAGCGGGTATTCTTCCTGGTTGATGAGGCGAGGGTGAGCCATCAACGGGCAGAGTCAATACGGAGCGAGAGACGAGGCGAGAGCACACGCACAGGACGAGGACGTGAGAAAGCAGAGATCGAGCCGTGTGGAGAAGACGTCGGATTTGTAGCATGCGGACGTCAGGCGCTTGTTCGCTCATTCTGGTCGGCCCCGCGCACCGTTCGATCAGCGGGCGCAGCGGGTGCGGTCCGAGCGATGTCTGCCACCATCCACGCGAAGGGCGTGCACCTGCGTGCACGGCGAGCGGAAAAGCGTCGCGCCTCACAACGGCGATCGAGCGGACGGCAGCAGCCATCGTGGGACGGCTGCGCACCGGGATCTCGATTGCCGCTGAATTCGGCTGGGACGCGTCGCGCCCAACGTGACCTTGACGCGCTCATTAATCTTGCCCTTGCACCACGTCCTCGGAGCTCCTTCCGCTCGTCTGTGCCTACATGGCTGACACCTTGGCATTCGAATGGAAAGAAGGTAGTCAGGCTTGTGTGCCCGCGCGCTATGCTCATGTCCTCACCTGGAGGACCCAGAGCACGGCGATATCCTCGAGAAAGTAGCGTCAACCGACATCGTCGAGTGCGTTTCGATCACACTACCGCAACCATGTTGACGTCGAACAATGCGATCGCAGGACAGAATGGCCACTGCTGCGCAGTATCATTAAGCACAAAGTGGGCAAGGTGCGCACGATATCCATGGCGAAGTTCTATGCAGCTGAGACATGTCGTAGAATGTCGAGTCCTTTCTCAATGATGGCCCTCGGTGGGAGCCTCGACCTCCGCTGATGATTGCCGCACCTCAACAACTCCCCAACGGTGGTCTCAAACTGCCTCCTTTTCCAAGCCGTGATTTCATCCTGCCAACTCCCATTCCGCCACCCCCACCGAAGGTGGATCTCACCAAGGATGAGGCGGAGACGATAAAGATATCGATTTTTGCGCAAATCGAGGACCTGGATGAGTATGTGGTTTCATTCCGAGTGCCTATCTCTGTGCCGACATGTTTTGCAGCACCCCATTCACAATACAGCGCTTATGCGAGCTTTGCGTAAGGCCTCGGCAACACTACAAGTTCGTTGGCAAATATCTGCGGGCAGTCGAAAAGTCCCTACTCGTGACTTCTTCCTGGGACGCATTCCCGCCGCTGTCCGAAATCGAGAGGACATACTCGACAAGTGGACACCCCTCCATCAGCACCTCTGCCGTCTCAGCCCCCAATACCCCCATATTCTCCCCCATACCTTTCCTCCATGAAGACGCACGGCGGTCCAAGTCACGCAGCCCACCGCCCAGCCCACTTGTCTTGCCCTCTGTCGTTTCCGCAGCAGATGCAAGTGCCGACGTCAAAGCTCTAGGTCTGGTTGACGAGCTCGACGATCCTAAACCAGGCCACTTGAGCGACCACATCGAAGCGATCTCTGCTACGACAACAGTGAGCGGGAAACCACTGCACGGCTCCCTGGAGGAACGATTCGTGAAGGGAGGATCGGAGAACGCAGATGATGCTGAGGCGAAGGAAGAGGGTGAAACAAGCGACGTGACGATGGAGGACGAAGGGAAAGAAAACAAGGCAGTCTGATCCGAGTATGTACTGATACAGAAGCTACCTTGGTGCCATCTCAGAAAGCAGTGACTTACAGGAACCGTCTCCCGTTCTCAAGCATAGTCCTGCTTGATCTTCCCAAGCATCGCCTTCATCCGCAAACCCATATCTGGCTGCCCTCGACCTCGACCCCTTCCTCCGCGTCCAAGGCGGCCGCCTCGACCCCGTTTATCGTCGTTGTTGTGACGCCCGAGTGTATGTGATTTGTGGGTGTGAAGAGAAGAGCGCGAATACGCCTTACGCTGAAGGTCGGAGAGGACTGTCTCTCGTCTGATTTGTCCGTTGTCTTCGACGGCGCGCTGGGCCATGAGATCTGCCGTAAGCCTTCGCCCTTCTGCGGTCTTGTTTTCGATTTGCTTTCAGGTCCTCGCGGCGGCGGAGCGTTGTTTTCGTCCGACGTTTCATCTTCGCTCCCATCGCTACCGCTCCCCTCTCCGCTTTCATCAGGGTCACCGTCGGTCCTCTGGGATAGATCCTCATTTGCACTCGTTTTGTCGTGTTGAGGGCGCGTGATTGTGGCGTCGGAGCCCAACACGCTCTCCATGTGTGGGCGGGCGACCGTCAGCCCTTCCCTGCGTTTTTGTGCTTTCCATTTGCTCTTGATCTTTTGCGTCTCAACCCACGACTGTTTGAGTTTCTTGGCTGAAAAGGCGGCGCGCAATGTTAAAGAATGTCGTGCGCCATTCAAGTGAACTGGACGCACCCCGTTCGAGAGGCAGATGCTGGAAAGTGGGCGGTTTCTTGCGTTTGACGCCACGGGCTTCTTGACTCTGGGCGGCGGATGGAGGGGACATGACGGGGGAGTGGGGCGATGTGACTCCGGGAGTCGTCTAGGCCAGCCGGATCTGGTGTCGGGCGGAGGAAGTTTGCGAGGGTCTCAGGGAAGGTGCAGTGCAGAGCTTATGCGGACAAACACTGCTCGACGCTTTGAAGCGGATTACATAACCCCACCGTCGCGCTATATAGCGGTCCCGAGCGCGCCTCCTCCCTTCCAACAACCCGCCCACTCGCCCGCGCCCGCGCCATCTTTCGTTTCTCTTCCTCCCCTACGCCCTCTCTCCCGCCCTCTCGTCGCATGAGCGTGCAGAACCTCAACACTTTCGGTGCGTCCCCGCCCCCCGCACACGAGCCCCGCCCGTGCGCTTATCGATCTCACGGCTAATACGAACCATTTGCTTTCCCCGCCCTCCCCGCCCTGCCCTACACAGATCCCTTCGCAGACGAGGGCGACCCGCTTCGCAGCACTGAGGACGTCGGGTCCCAGTCCAACTACATCCACATCCGTATCCAACAGCGCAGCGGGCGCAAGACCCTGACCACCCTCCAGGGCCTCCCCAAAGGTGCGTCCCACCCGTCTGAACTTGTGGCGGACGACCATGCTGACGCCTCGTGCGCGCAGAGTATGATCTCAAGAAGCTGCTGAAGGCATTCAAGAAGGCAAGTCCCCCGCTCACCGTCGCGTGGCTCTCGCGAGAGACGCAGTCGCTGACCGCTGGTTCGTTTTCCGTCCATCTACGCCTCCCTCACAGGAATTTGCTTGCAACGGGACCCTCGTCGATGATGAGGAGGCCGGTCAAGTCATCCAACTCCAGGGTGATCAACGACAGAAGATAAAGGCACTCCTCACTTCGGAAGGCATCGCTGCCGCCACTATCAAGGTCCACGGATTCTGAGTATCGCGTTGTCACAGGAAGCTAGAGCATTGGTCTAGGATTGAGCCTCTCCTGCTGTCTGTCTTCCCGAGCATCACCATTGTCATGTACCGTCCATGTCCTGCCTCTCACCTGTCGTATAGTTTCATGTCTGTACTAGCTATTGTCACGATAGATTGGACTTCACTGTCTTCGACCATCCCCAAACCACAAACGTGTCGGTTTGATAGCACCGCGCAACTCTGGCGAGTACTTCGAGCGCACTCATATGCCGTACAGTTAGAGATTGAAGAGGCAATCGAGATATAGCGGCGGCGGCACCATCGTCGTTTCAAGTTCTTCATGACAAGCTCACATCTTGCACGAATCAATCATTACAGACAACTGTGCCCACACGAAGACTTGGCGAGCATGCAATTACATTTATCATAGAATGGAACATGACTCAGCTGAGAGTTCACAGGGACGATCGTAGCAAGGCGACGAAAACCAGTTACTTGATCTTGTCGAGCGGTCTGAAGAGATGCGTGTCAGGTAGTACGAGCAATTGGTTCTTGAATAAGACCAACCTGTTGAATCCTCCACGACTGGAATAGAGCAAGGATGATCCATGATCAGCGACCGAGCATTGCGTGCTCCACGGAGAAAACACTCACCGGTTCATGTACTGCCGCCATGTCCGAATCTTCTTGATGTCCACTCCGCCTTCTTGGTTCCCTTCGACGTGTTTCCCCTAACGTTCGGCGGCATTACGCCATTGGCCTCAGAGGATACACAAGGAACGCACGTACCTTCGTAGAACCAAAGCCAGACATGCCCATCATAGCCATCATAGCCTCGTCGTCGCCATTCGTAGCCTCCATCTCCTCACCCTCCTCCTCACCATCAGCGGTGGGCTTCTCGGAGTCTTGTCGGGCACCCGTGAGCGAAGATTCGGGCCCGGGCGTACCTGGAACGGGTGTGCAAGTCAGCGACACTGCTTTGTCCATCCAGCTAAGCGGGGCGGGGCGGACGCGGACCTGTGGAAGACTGCGGCCTGCCTCCTCCAGGCTCCCCCGCCTGCTCCGCCGGACGGTCGTGCGCCGTGTCCCGCTCGGTACGCCCGCCCCGTCGGTCGCGCTCCCGTTCTACATCAGCGCGGGGCGGGGGTGGGGGCTCGCGGCGTCCGTCCCTGTCCCGCTCTCGGTCGCGCTCCCTGTCGCCTCGCCTGCCGTCGCGGTCGTCGCGGCGGCGATCGTCCCTCCTGTCGTCGCGCCTGTCTCCTCGGTCCCGACCGTAGTAGTCCTTGCGATCTGCGTGGATAAATTGATTCTTAAGAGCATTCGGGCAGCGCGCGGGAGCCCAACGCACCTGGTTCGCGGTCACGGTCGCCTCTGCGAGGGGGACTCCGTGAACGGCTCCTTCGCCCTCCTCGGTGTGGGGGTGGGTGACGGCCGCCGCCCTTGTCGCGCTCGTCGCGCTCCAATTCCCGTCTCCTGTAGTCGTACCGAGAGGACATCAGAAGTTGTTGTTGTGGGAGGGAGCAACTCCCCACAACCAGTGCGCCACGCGCGGAGGCGGCGTGTCGCACGTGACATCGACGCGCCTGTGGCAACTTGAAGTCGTTGAATTTCGTTACTGGGCGATTGTACTACCACCAGTGCAATTTCTAGTGAGTACAAAACTCCGCCTGACGCCCCACCGTAAAAAGCGGTCGAACCCTCTATTCATGATATTTACACCATAAGTCGATGCCCATTTAATTTACAAGAACCAGCGAATCCAGAACAGAGAATCCAGCTGCGACCCCACCCTCGTTACTGTCCTTAGTCTTAGTGCGAAGCAGCCACCCCACCTGCTTTTCCTGTACGCTTTCGCTGGGCCCACCAAACAGCGCCCAGCCGAATATACCCAGCTCGCTGATAACCTCCGCTTTCACCGCGCCCTCCGTGCCGCTACCCGCGCGGACCAGATAGTTCCCAAGCCCGGACGGTGTCTGGATGAGTTCCATCGCAATCCACGCCTCACGCTCGTGCTCAGGGAGCGTGTTCAGGAAGGGAGGGATATCTCCCTTGTACACGTTGTTGCCCCCTCCTTCTCGCTGAGGCTTCAGCACCAGCTTCTCCGCCTGTGCCCGTGCTTTCGCAACGCCCTCGCCTTCATTGAGCCCCCACATTCCCATCCAACTGCGCCGAACGTTCTCCGTCAGGTTGCTGCTCGTAAGGCCGTGGGGTGGGTGGAGATAGCGTTGTAAATGGTTGCCTTGCGTCAGGACCTCTTGGACCTTCTTGCCACCCGCGAGCTGCAGTTGTACTGAAGGGCACTTGATCGCAACTGACTTCTCGAGCAGGTAACGCGTGTTGTAGTGAGCGGGCGTGGGGTAGTCTGTGGGGGTGTAGCCTGCGCGGAAGTACACAGTCGAAATCTCACGGATTCCGCTCCTCGGGGAAGCAGACCCGGACGCTTGATGCGCAAGATCCGAGAGGTAGGAACGACTTCCGCGGAGGTAGCCAGCTCATCGAGGGTTTGGCGGATAACGCGCAGCGAATGCCTTTGCTCTGATAAGTGACTGAGCATCCGAGATGGATGGTCGCCGACTTACTTCTCCAACAGCTCGTACTCCAACCAACGCTGGTCGAAGACGTTCCGTTCTCCTGCTTGTACCACGAAGAGAACCCAAGCACTGATATCATTGTCAGGACTTCTAGGTGAATTTTCGTCAAGAATGTTGGTCACTCACGACGGAGAACCATAAGTCTTGTGTGCCGTAGCAAGGCCTTCTGCGAGGCCTGCTATAGTCTCATTCGGTGGCATGTTCTCCAGCTTCAAAAGGGGAGAGCTATTGAAGTACTCCGTAGTTGCCACTAGATGTCTGGTTCTGGTCAATCACAACCCAGAGTTGACTCCTAGACCGTGCGCACCTGTGAAGCTTGGAGATATTCTCCGAGAGCGCCCCGAAGGACGACGAGATGGTGTTGAATTCGACCTGCTTCAGGCACGGCTCTTCTCCCTCCGGCGCATGCAGCAAGTAATCAGACCTGAACAAGCCTAGATGCCATTGCTGCGTCTACTTCAAATCCCGTCTGCCGCGGCACAGGGAGGGCACGTACCTGCGTGACCCCTTCATCGCGCAACCTGCGCCAAATCTTCCACAGCTCCCCGGTGAACTCGTCGACCCGCCCGACGCCTTCCTCCGCGCCCATCACGCGGTCGAGGAAAGCCTCGTCCATCGCGACGTGGGCGTAAAGAACGTTGTACGCCGACTGCAGCTCGCGCGCGTGCTCGAACTGCTTGCGCGGGAACGGCGACGGGAAGAGCGCGAGCGGCGCGTGGATCGTGGACGTCGGCGCCGCAGGCTGCACGTCTGCAGGCGGGAGGTAGACGAGCCCGTGTGAGAGCGCGTAGGTCGTCGCGAGCAGCGTCAGGCTCTCGCGCTGTTCACTGGTGATCTCCGGGGGCCATTGGGGAGGGCGGGGCCGGACATCGTCGGCGGGTGAGGGTGGTGGGTGGACACGCGCACGAGATGGGTGTGGATATATGCCCCGGGGAGAGCGTCGGGGGACGGGGAGAAGCTGAACGTGAACGCTTGTGCGGGATGACAGAGCGCGTCATTGAATATCGGAATTGAGCTCGCTTGATCAGCCACTTGTAGTCGTTATCGCGGCTAGATGGCGCGATTTGGGATGCAGCCCAAGCAGCGGCACTCGGAGGCGCCCACTTCCCAGCGATCCATGTGGGCAACACCGCATGCTGAGACCTGAGACACTTTAAAAGGCTATATAGACAACAGTAGACTAGGGACTATAGTGCACAAACAACGTGGTCGGAAAGTAGGGGTTTTTTTTGTATCCTCGTTTATTGCCCTCGAGGGCGGAGCCCTATGGTAGGCATAACATACAGTAAGTTCGTACATAGTGTGTCACGTAGCAATGGATAGCGTCGTCTTTGCATATGCACCCTCGGGAGCGATCCCGAAGGCACAGTGGACCGAGAAGTGCCGGCGGCGTGCCAGTGAGCCTTATAGGGGCTCGGGGTGTGTGTTTGAGTGGGGAATCGAGAGTAAGGAAAACCGGAGCAAGTATAGTATGGGTACAGTAGCGCTATAGTAATGAGAGGGTTGGAGCGGAGAGCGGGTGGGTGGGATGCGGCGACGAGGACGATGCAGTGCGGTGGGTGTTTTAGGCAGGGTTTAGGTTCGCGTCCGCACGGGTAGTTAGGTGTCTTCGCGCGGGGGTCTTCTCGCGCAGGGGTGACTAGGTAGGGGGCGGGTGATCAGCGGAGTCGCGCGCGAGGAGTCATCTTTCGGAAAGTAGGGTAAAGGCATGTTGTGGACATAGGGAATTTGAAGGACCCGGGGATAAACATGAGGGGGAAGCAATTGCATCTCAAACACGCTCGGCACCATTGGCGGGGGCGGGGGCGGTAGAGGGGCTGGGGGCTGTAGAGGTACGGGAAAGATTCTGGTGGGAGCCCGTAGGCGCGTCGGCCTGCCTGGTGTTGTACGCTGACTTGTCGGTGTACTTCCCGGATTGCAAGCCGAACGATTGATAGTCGACGTCACGAAGTTCGTAGAGGAAGAGGAAGAGGAACATCGGCCCTGCGAATAGGTCGAGAATGCCGTACCAGATCATCTCCGATGTGACCGTGATGACATTGGCGCCCTCGGCACACGCCCAAGCGATCGGATAGAGGAGGAGGAGGAAGGAGAGGTAACCTGCGGCCGTCATGTATCCGCGACGAAGCACACCGCCGGCAGCAAAGGTGCCAGTGCGGGGTGCGTGCCACAGCAGGATATACCTGTGCATACCATCAATACAAAAGTAGTGGTGAGGCCGAACAACGGAACGCACCATACGTAGAAGAGGGCTGCGACACCGAAAACGAAGTAGCCCCACTTGAAGGAGCTTGTAACGAGGGCGCCTACCAGGCCCATGATGACGAGGACGATGCCCATGAAAATGGTCGTGAAGATGTCGGAAAGCGAAAGAGGAGTGGCGAGAAGGAGCTCCAGAAGGAGAAGAGGGAATGTGATGAGCCAGTTGATGTATCGCACGAACTGCCCGTGCCCATGTCAATCAAGCACGCAGACTATAGGAAAAGCACTGACGAAAATCTGGCGCGTGCCTCGGCCGCGGAATTCGGTCTGCACGGGCGTAGATCCAAGGTTGGAGGCCATCGAGAAGTACGCCAACATTCCAGTGGTGAGTACCACTATGGCGATCTGATGGAACAAGCGCGTGCCGCGGGGGCGCTGAAACGGAGAATACGGTAGTTAGCGGAGTGGCTAACAAGCTATGACGATAGTACATACCCGGAATGCCATCGCAACCATAATCAGGAGAGATACGGTGAAGATGCAAAAAGTAGTCCACAACCAGTCTGAACCATGAGTGCTCAGACGAAAGTTGGCATTCGAAGGGTTATTGTTGATGGCTTCATTCCCGCCCATGACTGCAACCTATGAGGAAAGTTCGGAGAGCGACGAGTGGGAAGCGGTGGGAAAGAGAGGATCAGATAGCAGTTGCTAGTGACATCGTGCACGTCCAATTCGCTGCTTGTTATATAGAGGCATGGGCCCCCTGAGGAAGTGTCTAGGCGAGGCTGTCGTCGCGAGAAACCGGAGGGAAGCTGAACGATGATGAGGGCTTGTTTACTAAAGCGAGTGGGGCTCGGCGTGCGTATGACCAGTGGGCAGAGCGAGAGGACTGGCTGGCGAGACTTGGTCAGCATTGAATCATCATGAGAACAGAGTAAACATAGAGCATTTTTCAAGTGTTCCGTCCGAGGATGGGATCTTCTGACGTTGCCCCCTCTCCGGCTAATGAATGCCTGACGGGATGTCCAAGAAGACCTCGGCCACATGCCCCCCACGATCGATCGTGTCTGGAGCGGCAGGAGGATGTAGCCAGGGTGGTTTGTGATAGATCGAAATTCGCAGTGGACTCGTCCGAGACCCAGACATTGGCTGCCAGCGCGACGCGGTGAATCTGGGCCAGGGGAAGAAGACGATGACGAACGAAGTCGGAAACGGACACGGAAGGGCAGCAGATTCCGCGAAGTCCCGTAGCAGAACACAGAGCGTCCAGAGCGTCCAATGCA